>NW_020312368.1:0-9594 GCF_002999335.1 Cyclospora cayetanensis | reverse complement strand
ACACTGTGTGCTTTGTAAGCCAAGATTTTATATTTCCCCATACTCCGACCTACTGGCACTTCTTCCTGCTTCAGTTCTCTAGATCGTCTCAAAGCCTGCTGTTGAGCGGATCTCAGCATAAACCGTGATCCTGATCGTGTACGACGGCTTGAACCCTAGCAATCTATAGGTTGGTTACATCTGCTACGTGAATAGAAACACCAGTAAGTGAGCTTTGCCTCCAGTAAACATGCTGCAAAGGGGACTTGCTTTCTTATATCTGTGGGATATGAAGCGAGAATCTTCTCCTACTGGAGGATGGAATCTTTGAGAACTTTCCCATCCCCACGTCCGTCATGCTTTCCTGGTCAGCATAGGCTCATCAACAACTTCGAAATAATATAATCGGCTGACAAATTATTCCTTTCTACCAGTTGCGGGCTTACTGCTTTAATATTAGCTTTCAAGCTGTCCTCCGCTGTTCCAGCAGGCGACGTTGCACCGTGTGCATTCATACCAGACCAGTTTTCTCGAGGCCTCTGCAAAAGAAACAAAGGTTGTTGAGTTACCAAATAAGTTCATGGAATCCGGACAACTATGTTAGGAGACATGAGATCTCACTGCATTCATAGCTGATGGATGAGTGGGGAACAGCTGCGTCGAACCATTTAACGCTACCGATCTAAATACTTTAGCGAAGGTCTACTTAGGAGGACGCTTAACTCCACATTCCAGTGTCTCCTGATTAGACTACTCTTGAATTTCCCTCTAGAAGCGCTCCCTCCTTGCACTGCCGGAGCGCCTGATTGTCCCCACGCGAGTAAAGAGGGACAGCTAGGGGGCGCGTTGGTGCACCCCGTATTCACTCCGAGCATTCACAGCCAGCTGCACATTGCATCTAGCGAACATGTAAAAATCAGGGTTTCCTGTACCTGGCCAGCAGCAATCTGCACTAAAAATAATACAGAAACCAGCAAGCTAATTGGTCAATTTTTGCTCTACTGTATAAAAATATGTAGATGATAGGGCATAAAGTGTTTGCATGCAGCTATACCCACCATACCAGCTTTGCCTGCTCTACGGAGCCTTGAAGATTGTGCAAGAAGTGTGGAGAGACAGCCAACTCGCAGTCTGGCCAGCCCTAACTAGCCTTTATCAACCTGTAGCTTGTGTGCTTGTGCGCCGATTGTGCTGATCTTCGAAGTGCTTGAGCACTGCGACGCTGCTATATTCACGATGTGGCTACTCTAATATTGGCACAAGCCACGGGGCCCTTAACTCCGTATTGTGAGATATTACACACTTTGAACAAAGTTTCAAGCTGAAAGGAACAGGCCTCTTACTGGAACTTGCAGAAAGGGAAGCAAACGAGGTGGTACCTCCCGAAGCGGCAACACCCCACGAAAACCGTCCTTTCGGATTGCATCGTGGAACAAAGTGTGTACGATGTGGTCTGCACCCCAGACATGAAAAAAAATAATTTGAATGATAGTCGATACAAGTGCCTTGTTTACGGGTGCCATATTGATTATGTCGAATCTTAGTGAAGCGCTACTGGTAGCTATGTTTCGCACGTCGCAGCCTCCCTCTAGGAGGTATTCCCGTACACTGATTGCCTTCGCAGCAACTCAATCAAATCGCGTGCCTAATGTTCATTCTTCGCTATCAACTCTGTAACGCAAAAGCTTAGCTGTTTTCATCTGACTGAACCCTCTTTCTACTGCTTGCCATGCAACCCCTCCTTGTGCGGTGTGGCGCTGTTGCTGCCTTGTTGGCGGTTCAGCTTGGCGTTTCTTATTCTGTAGCCAGTGAAGAAAAACATGCATCTGACTCAGGTCAGCAGGGAAATGTTGGCTTTCCTAGTCTGTTCGATGGCAGTGCGTTCGCCGGCATTCGAGAGTCGATAGAGCAGTCAGTATCGTCATTCTTGAACATGATGGGTCCTATGGAGACCATGCTGCAAGAAGGCCCGCTGCTTTCATTAGCCGTTCAGGATGGAAACGAGGAAAGGTAGGGTTGTAGAGGCATCTGTTAGCTCAGCCATTTTGGTGCACCCTGTGTTTTTTAGATGCACCACAATTTGTGGACGGTGCTTTTCGCAGCTGTTATATGAAAGTGACTGTGGGCAAGTCAGGGCCGAGTATGAAAGACGTCAAGATTGGCTTGAACCCCACTTCTCGCGCCGTTACTATTTTGTACGATCAGCAGCAGGACCAAAGGACCCATGATCCAGAAAAGGGTGACAGGTGAGGTCCAAGCACATATTTTTAACAACATATGTTACAGGGAGTTCTGGTTTTGGGGATATTGAAGGACTCGGCAACGTGCTTTTTCTGGAAAAGTAGCTGATTGGTTGGACTTGCTCCCTTTGCGTCTCATGTATTTGCAGTGTGTCTTCTCGTGCAGTCCACGTTACGAGCTCATTAAGCCTTCCATCGAGATGCATGGCATCAGCTTCTGTCCTTCTACTAGGCCTTGCTGGCTACATGGTCGATAGCTCCGGTTCCCGGGGGCGGATTATTTTTCCTTCCTCAAAGCTTCTGAACAAGTATGCCGAGGAGGGGTTGCTGCCAAAGGACATCATTGGAACAATTGAAAATGGAGATCAGGCAGCGCTATCAGCCCTTCCACCTGAGCAGCAGTGCCTTGCCGCAGGGTTTACAACTGAGGACTGCGCCAAGCTGAACAGCAAGCCAGTTGTTGCATCAGTAGCAGCAGCTGGGCTTGGTCTTCTCCCGATCCCGCTCTACGTCTCTCCCCTCGAGTTGCTTGAGTGAACTTTGCTCGTTGAGCGCTCTCATTTGTGTTCTTACAACAGTCGCATGACTAAGTGCGTCGCACAAGGTTTCGATATTTCATCGGCCAACCTTCCCTGTAGCGCAACTGACGTAGTGCCAGTTGCATGGGGATTTACAATTAATTTACGGCGTTCCTGCAAAGCAGTGAGCCGTGCGTGAGGTTTAGAGCTGCTTCTTCATATTAGAGCGACGCGATCTCGAATAAGGCGTATGTCTGCTTTTAAGTTTATTTCAGTCTGTCTGTACCCAAGACTGCTGCCCTCAAGACTTTTGTAGTTGTGCTCCATGGATACATGGGCTGGAGCGCAGCAACTGCAGCTCATTTGAGTTGCCCCCAAACATGTTTTTAAAAGCAAGGCTGCTTGCGGCTCTATACCATCCACAACAACTGGACTGCTCAAATTGTTCTGTGTGCACCATCAGGCAGTGGTCGTAGGCCTGCAAGGACAGTTTACACTAGTGCTGTAAGCCCAGTTGTTCGGTTTCGTGCGGCAGGACGTTTTCACTGCTGAAGGGCGCACCGTTGCACAGGGGTCGGTAGTTACCGAAACCCTCAAAGCCGCAATACACCACGCGGGTCACAGACGGGCCACGTGCTGCGGGTGGGGCGTCAAGCACAAACCTGTTGCCAATCATAGATGGTCCTTGGAAAGGGGGATTCTGTGACACCGCGAATTCGGTCCCAGTACTGCTGCTCTCTACAGGTCGCGTTGCTGTACCCAGCACCCCTTAATTTACTAGAGCCCTAGGAGCTGCCGAGTTATCGTACTCGAGTTTTCCTGAGCACTGATACAGCTATTCCCAACAAAATTGACTCGTAGCCGTTTTGACTAACCGGTGCATGATGGCAGAGAAGTGCCAGGCTGCATACGAAACCTGAAGTCTTGCTTCTTGGTTATACGGCCTCCACCACTGAAGTGAGGTGAGTGCCAACGTATCGGGTGGCCCTCCACCCCTCAAGAGAATGAAAAATTGTCATTTAAGACACATATGACCCAGCATACTGGCTCCCTTTGCAGCTGATGGCCTGTTTTGTTTTGTTTGAAACACCGCATTTCACTGTTCACATAGAGGGTGGAGGATCCGCCTAAACGCTCTGTGGGCATTCGGCCCCCCCCCCCCTCGTGGGAAGGGAAGCACTTGCATTGCAAGCTGAGGACTTTATGGAAATGGAATCTTTGAGTAATTCCAGTAGTTTCAATTTATTTACATGGTTGCAGGAAAACGCTAAAGAGATCGATATCTTGACGGCAAAAATTATCTTTCGCAGCCAACGTGCTCAGCGGCGCGCCTGGTTACTTGTCACTGATGGCTTCGGGTTTATCTTCACAGCACCTTACTGCCGCAGATGCTTAGTAGAACGCTCTGGCATGACGTCGAACATGCATGTTCCTGCGAAATCACATGACGTTTACGCAATCGCCAAACGGCGACTGACTAGCCAGAACCTTTGCAAACCCTCTTCAGGAGGAATCGCACGTGATCGAAACATTAGTGTGCACCTCACCACGGCTCCGGTGTTCGTTCCAGTCATCTATCTGTTCAGCTGTGCACGCGATTTGTGCGCGATAATACTGGTACCTGTGGAAGAGGCCAAAAGAAGTCTCGAACTATCAAGGGAACGCAGTTAACACCCCTTTATGAAAGGCCAAAACCGTTGCCAAACGTTTCGCGCAAGTTCAGCAGCACAGCTTCACACAGAATATTTGATTGGGTAACAAAGCATGAGAGTTGAAAATCAGTTTACTTGCAACGTGCATTCTCCTCTCCAAGTTCCTTCGCGCAGCTGAGGAACATCAGGGCGCAATACATCTAGTGTTAAATTATATAGTATTGTACAGGAGCCTTGCTCATTTCGCTACAGCCAAGATTTATAACTCCCTGCACAACTTATTGCCTTCGGACGGAGTAATCATAGTCCGAAGCTATTAAAATGCAACATGTGAGGGGAGCTGCTTTGATGACACGCATTGAAGCAGGAAGCAGGAGCCATAAATCTACGGATTGCATCGTAAGAAAGTACAGGCATTCGACTCCAGTACAGATATTTGCTGCTTACCGAGAGAACATGGCGTAGCGTAATGCGCATGCGCTTCCTTGGTTAGCTTGTAAAAGTCGAGGATCCTGCACGCATACAACTAACATTCAGCGTTGCCCTGATGGATATTCGTTAGTCCATCTTACTTAATGAAACAAGCGGAGCTGATGAAAAGTAGAGAAACACTATATCGTGCCGTAGGTGCGCGTCTTTGCTGGATACTGTCGTGTGCGATTGGACATTGGTCCTCTATCATAGAGAAGCAATCCTTCCTACTCAAAGGATAATCCGGGAACATGCAAGTTGTGAGATAGCGCCACATTACACAGCTAATCCAAGCCATTATGCAGGGAGAGCGTTCAGCTGAGAGGCTAGCAACTCTTCCACGAACCTCAGCATGTGGGTTCTGAGCTGTGAGTTCCTCAATGTTCCTCTGAAACATTTGAACCACTTCCTGTTTCGTCATTTTCGTGGAATCAGCAGAGGATTTGTGGGCATTTCGAGGCGATGTTTCGAAAGTGAAATTAATGCTGAGTGTGATGAGGTGGTGCCGTAGCAGAGCTCCACTCCCTTTGCCATGATGGGGCTGCGGGCACCAACGAATGCTTCAAATGATGCGCAACTGCTCATTGTTTGAAAAAAAATTGCCAATTCTCACTAAATGCGACAAGTGCAACATGTGCTAGATGCCCTGCAGTGCTAGCAGCTCGTCTGAACTACCATTGCTTGTTTGCTTGCCCTGAGTACATCGGTACTGGTGCTGTGACGACGCAAGAATTTGTTCTCTCAACAGCGAAATATTTATCTTGCATCTGACAATGTTTGCCCACCGTCTAAAAATGTAGTAGGCTGTGCACTACTGCAACCGATACTACCCGGTAATCTAGTTCTTATGAAGAATGGCTCCATTATTGCCTTTATGCCCTCTTTCACCTATTTTTAGGTGTATCGAACAACACATAGGTTTGTCTAGTGGGGCGCACTACACCTGGGCGCTCCTCGATCGCATTTAACTCACAATTAGTTCAAAATTGGCCCTGCGTTGTGGCTGTTCGTTTACGCACCGGCACAAACTTCCTGATGTGAACATATAAACCATAGATACCGTTTCTCGTATGGTGATCACATGGAGATTCGCAACTACAAAAATATCATTCCAAAGCTCATCCGGAAGATCTCTCATGTTTCGTTAACGGAGGTCTGCCCTCTCGGCGCCCTCACTTCAAAGGCTGCGGGAATGAGAATCGAATGAAAGATAGTATAATTCTTCGGATTTTGTCTCTGTAGGGAAACAGTAAAATCCAGACTAAACACAGAGCTAATAGACAGTTATTTAATGTGTTCCAAAAGGGAATCTCCCTTCCTGTGCCCTCACCATTGGGGGCTCTCAAAGGCGGCAGAGGGACGGCTAGGGTGCGTGTGCCCGCAACCTTTAAGCCTTCCGAGCATTCACAGCCAATTACACAAAGCGGGTATTTTACAGACATAGCATTCCTTCTTCTTTCATTGAGGCAGCACTTCTTTTGGAATAGACGACATATACAATTAGCTAAACGGAAATTGAACTCTACACATAAATGTCAGCAGTATGGTGGAAGAGTGCCAATGTGTAGCTGGGCCTGCTGCATTTTTCCCTCCCACCTTTTAATCCCACCCCCGTCCCCTTCCCCGCTAGCCGGCCGCCCGTCCATTCCTAGCGAGTGCCACTGTATGGTATATACTTCTCCGTTGAAACAAACTGCGTGCATTGCATGCATGACAGCCGAGGAGTTCCACACAATCGCTACTTTCCAGGCAACTACAAGGGTGAACACATGCAAATGAGCAGGCGAAGTAGGCACCAGCCCCCAATGAGTTCTCGAACTGACGACCGACATACACACTAGCAAACAGCGAACCAGAGATTAAAGCAGCACACCTGCTGTGGCTTGATCGCTGGCTGTTGCCGAAGCACTGAAACGCGCGAGCCTCCTGATAGGAGACAACAGAAAACAGCATAATACACGAAATCAAGATGAACACCAGCTATATGCTTATCTCAACGCTTAGCAAAACAGTCCGTGTATGCCAGTACAGCCAACGCATGTAGGAGAATCGACTTCTCACTTCTGAAAAAGGCATAAGCAAGAATGTAAAGAGTAAATGCCTGAAAGAGCCTGTGAATGACCCTACGTCGATATAAGACCTCGAGAATGATAACCGAAAGCCTTTCCAGTTATTGCTCATCAATGCACCTATTTCAGGCAGAGGATATGTGCAGGGGTAGGACGATTGCCATGCAACGCGAGTTGTACCGGCGTCTTGCGCTGCAAACCAATCACCGAGCAGATTCTCCCACAGGCAAGAAAGCTCGCGAATGCTCCTCGAACCAAGGAGGCTGGACTTCTCTAGCGCATTGCCCTAGGAAATATTGCCTACTGTATCCTAAGCGTCCAGCAGTCCGCGAATCCAGTACCTTCACGGCTTTCCATTGACATTCCACCTGCATGCAGGTCACATGCCTGCCCGGCAAAGTTTGAGAAAGAATCGACAGCTCTGGAATTTACACAGATAGCCAATACTAAAATTTTTGTGGCACCTCCAACTTTCAAAGAGTCTAATACAGAAAAAAGTTTCGATTCTTGAAAGGCAGATACTTTACTAGCTAGCAGGCCGCAAGCTTCCTTATCTGGTCAACTGACACGCTTTCTAAAGCATAAAACTTCATGAACACCAAGTCTCGATGCTAGAAGCTCACAGACAACCGCCTCAGGAAACAAAAACATGCTTCTCCCTATTGAGCTTTGCACATACATCCGCGTGGACTACCCAACTGCTCTGCGGCTGCTGACCGCCAACCACCAAATCCACGCACGGATGGAAGAGGGCTTTCTCATTGTAGACCCGGGATGCAGAAAAAGGATGAGGGGGCGGGTGCGCTGTTGTAATCTAAAGCACAGAGTACGAGGAAGAAACTCAAGCCAAGCAGCTGGAAATTTGTGAGCATACAGTCATAGCTAATGCAGAGGAGTGCGGTGGGCATGCTTTGTCGGTCTATCTGCCCCAGGTTGATTTGCAGTGGTCTTATTTATGGCCATTGATTAGGGTGGTCATAAAGGTACTCCGGAACGCATCAACAAAATTCGGCTCTAATTCTGTAATGTTTCTGGGAAATCCATAAAACTCCCAGAAATTAGTTAACAATGTAGCCACTTTATAAGCCGTGATAGCTGGAGCAAGGGATGAAATGCGCATAATTGCTGAGCTCGTTGACAGCTACGTACATCGTGGGTCATGCCCGGACTCTTGACCAGCAGTCCAACAGTAGAGTGTACACTCCAACCACTTTCAAATCATTTCACAAACCGTCAAATGCTGATTTTTCAGAAAATGCGCGGTGTCAGCTGCTGGCAAACTGGAAAGGACAGGGCATACTCCTCTGACAAGTGACGAATGCAAGCTACTAGACGAACCAAGAGAGCTTCTTCACCGTTTTGTAAATACTATCATGGCCCGGAAGAACATTGTCTTGTGCTTTGCACAAGACGGGACTGTGGGGAAAAGTTTTACTATACAAGCGATGGAGTCCCCACTCTTTTTGCAACACCGCAGGTCATCCTCACCATGGTGATGCTTAACTCTTTCGTTATTCTGGGCTTTGTCAATAGTGCTGGATACATGGGTGTCAAAAGCATAAAGCTTAGGGAATGTCAATAGGACCCGTGGATTAATAAGAATTAGAGTGGTTGCGCTGCACAATATTGAGTTGCTGGGGCGTCACCAGAACACATCCGCTGCCACGTTGATGATGCCCTTGAAATATTCCATTGTAATGGCACGTCAAGAGGAGCCCGAGCCAACGAAAAGGTCTGTCATTTGAAAGGCTCAAAACCCTTCGGAAAGTACACCAATGACTGAAAGATGTTTCGGAATGACATCCATGAATATAATGCCGGATTTTTCGACACCCACCACACCACACATAGTTCATTTTGCCCCACTCAAATCCGCTACTTGAATCGGATGCAGTGACGAGAACAGCAAGAACCCATTGATGCTTTGGAGCCTCTTTGAAATTATATAGGACCCACAGGTGCATCTCCGGCATCGGTTGTTGAAAAAACATGACGCTCTTAATTGGAAAACAACGCGATTGCCGGAGAATTTGCATGATGATCCACAAGCGTCCTTGCTACTGCATCAACCGCCTCAGTCCAGGTAAGAGACCATCTTTAAGCAGATCAGTCAATGGATCAGCAGCTCAAGCAAAGCATCCAGGAAGAAAATTGGGGCATCAAGGTGCAAGCCCATTGAATTTACTTTAGCCCTTGCAGGTGGGCAGAGATAAAGTGCAAACCTTGAGTGCGTCAATTTCTCTGGATCTGATTGAATGGCTGCGACTCAAACACGGAGCCTTAGCATACTAGTCTCATAAAAATGGAGGGTATGTGCCTTCCAATGCCACTGCTTTCCCTTTAACTGCTAAGGCACACGTAGGAGGCGCTTAAGGTGGGCTTGAACTTTTCGGCTGAACACAAAGGCACTGTCTATGAATACAGTTATCCGGCCCTTATTGATACGCTCTGAGCAATGTAACGTACTGGATGTTGCAGCTTGGCTGAAGCACTAATGAGTCTAGACAGCATACACGCAGCATTGATCCGTTGCTACCTCCAAAAACTGCGGCTCATTCCTCTGTAGGGACCCTTGCTTCTGCAAAGCTTGAGTGGGGGCCTTTCGTCTTCCTGATGTATCCTCTGTCCTCCACAAGCAGCTTCTTCCTGCTAGACCCAGTCCCTT
>NW_020312367.1:0-9646 GCF_002999335.1 Cyclospora cayetanensis | reverse complement strand
TCCTCCTGGGGGTGTCGTCTGTGGAGAGCCAGGTGCGTCTTGCTTCTGCGGAGAACGCTGCTCAGTAGGACTACCCCTGCTCCTCGACACAGACGCTGACCGCCTCTCCTGCAACCTCCTCTCCCGCTGCTGAAGCGCCACATGTGTGAGTGCAGATAAAGCGTTGTTCCTCGCGCTGTTGGAAGATATGGACATGCTCGTGAGCTTAGGGGCTGGCGTTCGTGTGTTCGTGTCAGGACCTTCTCTGGCAATGTGGGAGATTCTTCCTGTGCTGTGGAGGCCCTTCGTGGTGCCTAGAGTCGTGTTCTGTGGCGCCACTGTATGGCATTCATTTTGTGTGTGAAGGCCAGCGCCAACACTAGCCCCATCGAGGTTCGCAGCTCGAGCTATAGTTGTGTTTGACAACAAGTCGGCAGGAGCCTCCCTGGCATCATGCGATTGTGTAACCATCCTGCTCTCTGCTATCCTCGACGCTCTTAAGGATCGCCTTTCCTTTAAATGTGCTTTCCTGTAAGACGCGGCCACCTGTCCGATGACCGCCCCCATCTCTGTTCGGTGCAGTCGCAAATGCACGAGGGTCGCCTGTCTAGTCTTACGGCGCCTCTGTGAAGCCTCACGCTCCCCATCGGATATGCTGCCAGGGCTTGTACATTGGCTATCCGTGCTTGACTTACTGGCAACTTCGAGCCCGTGCCAACCGTCATCTTCCAGACGTTCTGCGCCAGCAGTCGAGGCGGCCATTGAAGAAGATTCCAGACGATAAGGAGAGTCTAACCCTTCAGAAGGCTTGAGAAGATGGCTCTTCGGGGCCTTCTTCTCAGGCACGCCCCTGTTCTGCGTCGCCCCTTTATGGTAGCCGAGTTTACCGTTTGGTGTACCAATTGCAGTGTGTCTTGTATGGGTGGCATCATCCGATGCAAACTTCCGGCTCTCTCCACGAGTAGTGACTCTAGAGCTATGTGCTTCCTCTCTTGAATGCACTGCTCTGTCCGTTGCCACTGTATTGCGGTGATGGGTTTGTCGTTCGCCGTATGCTGCTGGTGTCACTTTGAGCTTAAAGGGTCCCAGCGACCTCACTGCAAGGGCTGAGGCTCTAAAGGCGATGACATCGGCTGGGGTTGCTTCATAGCCAGACTTAAATCCTTTCTTGCAGAGGCCATCCGGAAGCCCCAGAAGAACCCCTGATTTCTTCTCATGCTTCCGTTTCCCACCGCACACTTCAGGGTCGTTCAACGCCTCCGACGCTCCCCGCGATTCAACCAACGCCGGTAGCTCCCCTGAAGACTCTTCCTGCGGGGTCGTAATATTAGAGCCTGCGCTCACTGTCCCCTTATCCACAGGTGCCTCTTCACGCCCATACACCCGAGGTTTATCCTTTTTTGGCGAGGGGCTCTCAGACAGAGGCACAGGAGCAATGCGGGAAGCCTTGGCATCGAAGGGCTGAATCGCACACGCATGCAAACGCAAAGACACACCAATGCATGAAGAGCTCAGAAAGCTTTTACAGCAGCAATCGATAGACCAACACCATGACCCGCTATAGGTCAGAGCCCTGGGGCTTTACCAAAACGGAGCTGCAAGCAAGCCGCTGAGGGGGCCGGCCAGGAAAAGCGTAGCACATCCCCCTTCAGGCCATGCGGCTACTCTCTGCACAGAGCATCCGACCGCGACGAAACTTTTCTTTACGCTACCGATTCAGTTTTAAGTGCAAGCTTCAGCGACAGCATGGCCGAGTGCTCTGCTTGCACAAGGAGTGCCAACATCGCAAGCCTGTAGCCCACTGCAAGGAAAATTCAAATAATGACCCTAGGCGTACCGTCTCAAGAGATCTCCGAGCTTCATTGAGCCGTGCCGCTATCGCCGCAGCCTCTGCAACGAGCCTCCGGTCGGCCTGGGGCGCACTGAGGCCTTCTGCGAGGGACTGAACTTTCAGCTGAAAAGAACGTGGCAAAGCGCAGCATCAAGCAGGTAAGGCAACGCTACAATTATAGTTTGGTCTCTTGAACAGAGATATATTGTACTGGCATAGGAGCCCCTCGCTTCTCCCAAACATCTGCACCTGGAGGGGCTCATATTCGGAAACACACAACAGCGAAAAGGGAGACGGTAGAGGCCGCGTACGTCGAGAACCAGCTCCCAATAGCTGATGGCATCTAGCTCATTGATCTTAGGCCACCATGCCGCTGCTCTATACGCTTTCTTGTTATGGGAGAGCCGGGGACGAGCCTCCGGGGAAGCGAAACACGGGACCTGAGAGGAGGCGGAGGAGTTTCGGGTGCACAAAATCACACGTAATTGCGTTTCCTAAGAAACACACACTTTTTTACAATGAGCTCTGGAACACAGCCCCGACTCAGTGATCATGAGGAAGAAAGGAGAGAAGGTGGGCCTTCATAACTGTACCTGCAATACGATACCTCGTCGCACCCTGTATCCTCGGTAGCCTGCTTGGATTTTCGTAGCCGCAAGACTCTGAGGGGATACAGAGGGGCCCTTGCATGCTAGACAGAGATGTGATTCAGCAAACGGATATTTGTGATGCGGGAAACCTATCACCTCTCAAAGAGACCCTATGGGTTAGGGTCCAAGAGGGACGAGACGCACCTCGAGGAAGGCTCTTATTTCTTTTTTCTCCCTTTCTTTCTGCAGCTGCTCTTTCAGATGAGGGTCCACTTTCTTCCTAACACCGCTGTACCACGCACACACGCACAAGTCACACGAAAAATCTCCGCCCAGGTTCATTGGCAGAAGCGGTCACGCAGTACTGTCCGCCGGGGACGGGATCGACAAGATCTGTTGGGTTCCTCCGTAAATTAACACAAAGACGGCATCTAGTGATGCGCGTAGGTTCACAGTGGAAAAACTGGAAACTAGCACTAAAGCGGATGCGTCTGCGCCCTGAAAGCTGAAAAGCGATAGAGCTTAGAGGAGCAAACACGCCACCTTGCGGATTCGTTGGTGGCTAGTTGTGCGAGCTACCCGCCCAGTAGCCATTCCTCACCTGGCACCCACGGCAACAGCAGCATCTACGACTGTGTTTGTGTCCCTTTGGAGATTTCCTTGCTGGTTTGTTGTCTCTGCCCCAGCTAAAGTGTCATGACTCGCGTCCCTAAAGGCTTCAGCCACTGCGGGGTCAAGGCGAAGGCGAAAAGCGAGCTTTTCCATATACGCATTTCTGCGGTTGCGGTCCACCACTCTTTGGGCATCTAGCCGGTACTGCTCTTGCTCCCGCTTGCTTGCCTTGTGCTCTAGCCAGGCCTCTTCTGTCAAGCGGACCCTTGCTGCTGCATGCTGCCTCTCAATGTTCAGCTAAGGACAGGGGTGACACGCAAGACAAAAAGCAAGTCAAAAGCATCTCTGCAAGTGTAGGCCTTACAGCGGCGTGGAGAGAACAGCTATAAGCCCGAATTAATGTCTTTAAATGGATGCCGATGTTGTGCTATCACTGCTTAAGCATTGTTTGTGCGGTAAAGCCAACGGATCAGGTGTCATCACTACAGCCGGCAAGAACCGTCTCTAGTTCCTCCCTTGCCATCAACGTGATGCCCTCACTTTCCTCCTTAGCTCCCGATTGTACCAATCGACGAAGGTCCTGTCAAACCCTTCGAGCGCTGACGCTGTGTCTTGCGGCTTCCCAATTACTGGCCGTGGATGCCTTTCTGTCGGATTGTCTTGGAAAGACTCTCGTTGGACTTCAGGGAGCTTCAGACAGCTTTTTCGACCCTTGAAGAGCTTAGCCTCTGAAGGTGTTCTTGTAAGTGCAGGCGCCTCGCTCGGTGTTTCAGTGGGAACAGAGGGTAGAATCGTGTCTGGCGCACCGCGGCGCTTCTTGGTGGCTGTGGAGTGACTTGAGCTGCAAAAATCTCCACCAATGCGGTCGAGCGCATGTAGAACCGGGGCGAGGGCTCGTGTAGCCCTCGGTACACATGGTGGAGGGGCTGGAGGCTTTGGGTGCACTCCTAGGCGGCCACTCTCCAGGTGCTTGTGCAAGTCTATGGCGCGATGTAGGGCGTAGTACCGCTGTACAAAGAGGAAAACCAACAGGAAGCAAAATAACGCTCTGCGGCTACGGAGTATAATAGCGGCAACAAAGTGCAGAGCCTGGTGGAAAGCGACGGAAAGCAGTAGTATGTAAAACAGATGTATGGGCCCTTGCAAAAGAGCCACTGCCTAAACACAAGTAGAGGAAATCTGCGTTTTTGAATGCACGGGTTCTGAGATCGAGGCTACGCGAGAGTGACAAAAATCTTGAAATCACGTGGCCAGTGCAGCTGGTAATTCGTTGCCCGAACGTTAGAAAAGGCAGGCGCCACGGCCATGTATAAGGAAGGGATGAGATGCACCTCAAGAAGAGTGAAATCGATTTTATGGTTCATCGTCGGTGCTGCTGCCACTGGAAGAAGCTGCAAAACGTGTGCAGGTGCCCTGGGGAACCCAATACCGCCAAGCCAGGGCTGCTTCGGGGTTGGGCAGCCAGCAGTCGAGGGAGGGGCACTGCAGGGGGTAACTTGGGAATAACACGTCCATGTGGGGGCTTCAGAAGCTGTAGGTGGCCACGGAATTTCTGTGGGCTGACCATTCCATCCCGTTAATGGGGTGGTCCCTAAGGGCGGGTGCTGCCCCATCGAGGGAGCCCCTACTTGGAAGTTCGAAGCCATGGCCTCGACTGGCAGGAGGCGATGGAAAATGCCTCAAGCCAGATCCCAGAGGCATTGGAGCGGGTTATTAGGGTGGAGTCAAGGCCCTCTGCTGTTGACGTGTGTGCCTAATGCTCCAGCAACAAAGGAAGGCAGAGACTTGCCTAGCTCGCCGCTTTTGAGCTCCCATGCAGAGCATCATTACAGCAGCGTAAGCATGCAGCATCGAAATAAGACGCATACAGGATCTTTGGCAAGGGACATGAGGATGAAAAGAGAGGTGCAGCTACTTGAATTACTTGTCATACTGTGGTTAGAGGATGCCAGATTCATGGAAGCAGACCTTTAATAAGATGACACTGTGAGGCTTTAGCTGACAGAAAATAGAAGGAAAATCAAAGGAAAAGACAAAAGAAGCAAGTGGGGGCTGAAACCGATAAGATACTCGAGCAAGCTGCATCGATCGCCATCTTACCACCGCCGAGACTCAATGGAGCCCGCACCATGCACGTGCTCTCATGAGGCTACTGCAGACAATCTTCCTCTCTTAAAGCAGTAAAGCAATAAAAAACATGCGTGCACCTTGTTTGTGGCCTTGAAACAGCAGAATTGTGTTCTGCCTAAACTGTGGAAGCACAAAGTTGTACGCAACCAACCATCGGACCACTAGGCGTTCAGCTCAGGGGGCACCCGAACCTGGCTTCGACCCTGAGTACAAGGAACTTTGAAACAGAATATACAAAACTGCAGCCCTGATCCCTGAGCATCATTCTTAGAGGAATACTCCCATTTCCATCCTGGGAACTGAGAGGGAGCAGGAGCGCTGCCGACTGCACCTGTCTCGCCCTTCCACTCTCCCGCTTTCTTGCTCCCCTTCCTACAACGCCAAAAACGTTTTGACACCTTGTTACATAGCATCCCGCAGCTCTGGCTCCTCCATTAACACGCAACAGTAATAGTCCCTATCCACCTTGTTGCGGATACATTAGCGTTCTCTTTGATGCTGAGGAAGAACCCTCAAGCAGTTGCGCGTCGGCAACAGCCGTCCAATGGGGGCATTCTTTCAAGTAGTCACACTCACGAGCTGCTGGTTCCTCATCACACTGTCCTCTACTCGCAGCGGAGAGCTCTGAAGCACCCTACCTAGCTCACAGAGTCTGCTGTTTACCCAGAGTGAACAAAGCAGGAGAGTATAATGGACTAAACCAGTGTGCTGGTTACTGCTGACGCAGGAGACAAACAGACCGCTACTATTCGCGAAAAGGCCTGGTGGTCAGCTTTCGTGGACTACACCACTCTCAGCCACATGTGGTTCACGCGAATCTCTCCCATACACTGCGAATACACTACTGCATAGGAAGACAAATCCTAAAGCGATTACTGGAATGAGTAGCTACAAAGAGGGTTCCTGTGATGGCGAACTGTGTATTTCCTCAGAAGCTACCTGTTGCCTCAATCTATCCCGCCTCAGCAGGTTGTTTTCCTATCACCTCTCTCCATTCTGTCCCTGTACCTTCCCCTCTTCCTAGATCACTATGCAGGCATTGATAGAGCGTTACTTGGAAAACTATGATAGTGAAACTGCCCTCAAAACTGAGTGGGGCTCCCGCCCCAGCACCTTCTGTGGCTCGAATCTTGAACAGCTGAGCCGTCGGTGTTCTTCTGCGATTACTGCGTGGATCGTAGAATTTGAAGGGAAGTGATTCAACGTCTAGCTCAGCCTCAAGCAGTTCTCACCAGCTTGCTGCTATACCCTGAATTACTGATTCTACATATTCTCCAGAATGAAACGAGGCACTAGGCGCAGCCAAGTGCCTTCTGCCGATCATCGTAATACCGAATTTTCACTGCCTTGTTTTTTACAGATGCAAATGCCTGCTGCCTCAACATCCCTGTCATCTCTGAATCTGTGCGCGCGTCGCTTTTTTGTGGCGTACTTGCAGCCCTAAAGCGCTACATTAACATCCGCCACAGCACGGGCGCACCCCCTCCTGCCAGTACACTAGTGCCGGCCTATTGAAACAAGATGTGTGTCTTAATGGGTAAAAGGGAAGAAGGGCTGAGCACGCAGAGCGCTCCTCTGATATGGAGACTTAACGGCGGAGGCAGCAAGCAAAGCACCACCAGGCAACAGCAGCAATCCGGAGTAGCAGAAACAACAAGGGCACAAGCCAAAAGCGAGGCGGCGCTCCAACACATCAGGATTGCGGCTCTTTAGTCGAACTGCTGCCTGAGTTGCATCCATGCTTCGGGCTTCCACGTGGCGTGAGACGACTGACCCTTCTTTCTCTTGAGCCGCTCCTTTTCCTTTATTGTCAAGGCCCTCTTCTGCCGTCCGCCGTCTGCGAGAAGAGCGAAAGAGAAAAGACAACCCCTCGTCTCAGGCCAAAGGAGGTGCACAGAGAAGCAGCACAGAAGCAGATAGAGTGCCGAGAAGCGGCACAGCCCATGGTAATGCAAAAGGCACTTGGAGCAAATGACTGCACATGCATGAAAATCCAAGAATGTACGCAGACTTTATGCACGCCAAGACAGCACACTGGGGACGCAAGACAGTACAGCCAAAGGGCCAATACAAAAAGAGAAGAGGGCTATACTAAAAAGGATCGAACCAACGAGGCAGTGGTCGAATTATCGTTTCTCATCTACCTAGATGCGAGGCTGCATTCAGAATAGTTACATGCTGCCTACCGGGATCTTCCTTCTTGCGTCCTCCTTCATCCTCCGCCTCTCCCGCCGCTGGTTTGTAGCCTCCGCGTCCTTCTACGCCAACGAGCGGCACATGCCAGCCGACACCAACAGGCAACCCCACATACACTGCAGAGACGGGAGCGCAGAGAGACCCTTCGGAAAAAGAGCAGCTTCGACGTGGTTCGCACACCGCAAAGAGAAGACACGACCCTCTCTACAGAAATCGGGAGAGGGCACAGTTTTCCCATGCAACATAACACCACCACCCGCCGACTGAATCTTCATGCCAAACACAGCTGCGGAAAGGTGGCTCCCCCTCCCCCGTCCCCTGAAGATCCTGCCACACGGGAAAACTGACAAGGGCATACATACCCTGCTGTGATTTCTTCTTTGGCATGCGAGAGCCGCCACCTACTGGTCCAGACGCCGCCACATGCTGGACCTCATCTCCTACCAGTCGTGCCGCGCGTTCGATGGCCTCTTTTTCCCTTTGCTGCTGCTTTTGAAGCACCCGTTGCTCTGCAGCGTTGAGGGCTATGTCTGCAGCAGGCAGAGACACGGGAGCCTCCTCTGTCTTCCCATGAGGCTGCTGCAGCTGCCGCCGAAGTCTTCTGCGCTTCTCCCTCAAGAGATCCTGAATGCTGAAGACCTCGTCATCCTCCGCTCCTGCGGCATCGCCTGCTGAATCTCCTGAAAGAAACGGCCCATGCCCGCTCTCGCCCTCCGCATTGCGAGCAGTCGCATTGCCGTTAGTCATTTGTTCGCCATCTGTCGAAGCTGCCCGCAGGGAGCTCCCCTGCAGGCTTTCTTCTTGTGGCTCCTTGAATATGTCAACGGGAGAGCATGACGATTCGGACGCGGGTGAACTCAGGCCGTCCAATTCCCTTTGGATGCGTGCGAGATCTTCAGCTTGCAGCATCTTTTGAGGAACGGAGCAGGCAGAAGCACGAGCGAAAAGAACGACGAGGCCTAATGGGGAGGGGGTGGCGCCAGCAGCAGGAAAGCTGGGCAGGGGGGGGTTCAAAGGAAGGAAGGGGGTGAACCGCCTCTTTACAGACGCCGACGCACACGCTCCACGAATAACGGGGTTAATTCGCCGCGAAATTCGCCTGTTCAGGAAAACAGCATCCAGCCAACTTCGCGCTTCCAGAGGCTGGAACAAAGGATGAAGGGTTCACGGAGCAGGAAGACCTCGCGGCATGTGAGGAAGAGCATTATCATACAGATAGCCTGGAATTCGCGATTTTCAGACTAAGGAAAGTAACATACATTAGCAGGCGGATGCCATTCCCTACAGAGCGCACGGACAGGGGCCTCCACAGAAGAGTGGAAACCGAGGAAAGCGACCTCTCCTTCGATCCTGCCTGCAATACTTAAGTCCTCTTACCAAGGTTCGAAGAATCAAAGGAAACAAAGCAGACATGCCGGGAAAGACAGCCAGAAGGGGAGATGCAGATGGCTGCTCTTCACTGCCGCCGCCTACTGCTCAAGCGCATGTGGCGTGCATTCAGGGAACCGCGACCTTGTTCGCTCTTTCCAGGCTTCTATTCCAGAGAGCAGCAAATGGCGCTTGATCCGTTCTCACAGCATACCACCTGCCGTTCATGTGTGACCCTCGTTTCGCAGCGCTGTGCACAGACGCTCAGCTTTCGCCGCCCCTCGGGCAGCACCGCTTCATAACAGAAATCTGAGACCGCAGGTTCTTCCTTCGGCTCTGCTGCTGATAATGCAGAATTGCGTGCGCTGCGTGGGCAGCTGCACTTCTGCAGCCTTGCAGAGGAATACGAGGGCCCTCGCGACTGCCGTCGTGCCCTTCCACTACTCCCCGCTTTTCCAGCTCTCTAAGGAACCGAAATGCCAGTTCAGACGACTCGACAAGCTCAGCAATGGTGAGTTACACGGAGGGGGACACGCAGCAGACGCAGCATATCCCAGGCACTGAACGCCCCCCACCAACAGCGCTGGCAGCTCCATGCGTCTTCCTGTATGTGCTTGTGTAAGAGCAAAAAAATACGGCCTCCCAGCCGGTGCACCTAGTCTGGGAGCACTAAGACAACCGTTCGCTTCCTACCTCCCTCCCCTCACCGTTCGACACCCACTCCGCGTCCCCTTTTCTCCCCACACCCACCCGTCTTCTCCTCTTCCAACTGTTCCACATACCGCACTTATTAGACCTGGACTCCTCTCTCACCATCGCCCTCACTCAATGTTTATGGCCGCTACTCTTCCCTGCTGAACCCGCGAGAGAGACTAAGGTCTTGTTTTACCGTCGCAACGGCCACGCTGAGGGCGGCCGCGTGGGTCTGGCGGGGGGGGGG